>NC_089892.1:0-2500 GCF_040182565.1 Anser cygnoides | reverse complement strand
GGTTAGGGTTAGGGTTAGGGTTAGGGTTAGGGTTAGGGGGTTAGGGGGTTAGGGTTAGGGTTAGGGTTAGGGTTAGGGTTAGGGTTAGGGTTAGGGTTAGGGTTAGGGTTAGGGTTAGGGTTAGGGTTAGGGTTAGGGTTAGGGTTAGGGGGTTAGGGTTAGGGTTAGGGTTAGGGTTAGGGTTAGGGTTAGGGTTAGGGTTAGGGGGTTAGGGTTAGGGTTAGGGTTAGGGTTAGGGTTAGGGTTAGGGTTAGGGTTAGGGTTAGGGTTAGGGTTAGGGTTAGGGTTAGGGTTAGGGTTTAGGGTTAGGGTTAGGGTTAGGGTTAGGGTTAGGGTTAGGGTTAGGGTTAGGGTTAGGGTTAGGGTTAGGGTTAGGGTTAGGGTTAGGGTTAGGGTTAGGGTTAGGGTTAGGGTTAGGGTTAGGGTTAGGGTTAGGGTTAGGGTTAGGGTTAGGGTTAGGGTTAGGGTTAGGGTTAGGGTTAGGGTTAGGGTTAGGGTTAGGGTTAGGGTTAGGGTTAGGGTTAGGGTTAGGGTTAGGGTTAGGGTTAGGGTTAGGGTTAGGGTTAGGGTTAGGGTTAGGGTTAGGGTTAGGGTTAGGGTTAGGGTTAGGGTTAGGGTTAGGGTTAGGGTTAGGGTTAGGGTTAGGGTTAGGGTTAGGGTTAGGGTTAGGGTTAGGGTTAGGGTTAGGGTTAGGGTTAGGGTTAGGGTTAGGGTTAGGGTTAGGGTTAGGGTTAGGGTTAGGGTTAGGGTTAGGGTTAGGGTTAGGGTTAGGGTTAGGGTTAGGGTTAGGGTTAGGGTTAGGGTTAGGGTTAGGGTTAGGGTTAGGGTTAGGGTTAGGGTTAGGGTTAGGGTTAGGGTTAGGGTTAGGGTTAGGGTTAGGGTTAGGGTTAGGGTTAGGGTTAGGGTTAGGGTTAGGGTTAGGGTTAGGGTTAGGGTTAGGGTTAGGGTTAGGGTTAGGGTTAGGGTTAGGGTTAGGGTTAGGGTTAGGGTTAGGGTTAGGGTTAGGGTTAGGGTTAGGGTTAGGGTTAGGGTTAGGGTTAGGGTTAGGGTTAGGGTTAGGGTTAGGGTTAGGGTTAGGGTTAGGGTTAGGGTTAGGGTTAGGGTTAGGGTTAGGGTTAGGGTTAGGGTTAGGGTTAGGGTTAGGGTTAGGGTTAGGGTTAGGGTTAGGGTTAGGGTTAGGGTTAGGGTTAGGGTTAGGGTTAGGGTTAGGGTTAGGGTTAGGGTTAGGGTTAGGGTTAGGGTTAGGGTTAGGGTTAGGGTTAGGGTTAGGGTTAGGGTTAGGGTTAGGGTTAGGGTTAGGGTTAGGGTTAGGGTTAGGGTTAGGGTTAGGGTTAGGGTTAGGGTTAGGGTTAGGGTTAGGGTTAGGGTTAGGGTTAGGGTTAGGGTTAGGGTTAGGGTTAGGGTTAGGGTTAGGGTTAGGGTTAGGGTTAGGGTTAGGGTTAGGGTTAGGGTTAGGGTTAGGGTTAGGGTTAGGGTTAGGGTTAGGGTTAGGGTTAGGGTTAGGGTTAGGGTTAGGGTTAGGGTTAGGGTTAGGGTTAGGGTTAGGGTTAGGGTTAGGGTTAGGGTTAGGGTTAGGGTTAGGGTTAGGGTTAGGGTTAGGGTTAGGGTTAGGGTTAGGGTTAGGGTTAGGGTTAGGGTTAGGGTTAGGGTTAGGGTTAGGGTTAGGGTTAGGGTTAGGGTTAGGGTTAGGGTTAGGGTTAGGGTTAGGGTTAGGGTTAGGGTTAGGGTTAGGGTTAGGGTTAGGGTTAGGGTTAGGGTTAGGGTTAGGGTTAGGGTTAGGGTTAGGGTTAGGGTTAGGGTTAGGGTTAGGGTTAGGGTTAGGGTTAGGGTTAGGGTTAGGGTTAGGGTTAGGGTTAGGGTTAGGGTTAGGGTTAGGGTTAGGGTTAGGGTTAGGGTTAGGGTTAGGGTTAGGGTTAGGGTTAGGGTTAGGGTTAGGGTTAGGGTTAGGGTTAGGGTTAGGGTTAGGGTTAGGGTTAGGGTTAGGGTTAGGGTTAGGGTTAGGGTTAGGGTTAGGGTTAGGGTTAGGGTTAGGGTTAGGGTTAGGGTTAGGGTTAGGGTTAGGGTTAGGGTTAGGGTTAGGGTTAGGGTTAGGGTTAGGGTTAGGGTTAGGGTTAGGGTTAGGGTTAGGGTTAGGGTTAGGGTTAGGGTTAGGGTTAGGGTTAGGGTTAGGGTTAGGGTTAGGGTTAGGGTTAGGGTTAGGGTTAGGGTTAGGGTTAGGGTTAGGGTTAGGGTTAGGGTTAGGGTTAGGGTTAGGGTTAGGGTTAGGGTTAGGGTTAGGGTTAGGGTTAGGGTTAGGGTTAGGGTTAGGGTTAGGGTTAGGGTTAGGGTTAGGGTTAGGGTTAGGGTTAGGGTTAGGGTTAGGGTTAGGGTTAGGGTTAGGGTTAGGGTTAGGGTTAGGGTTAGGGTTAGGGTTAGGGTTAGGGTTAGGGTTAGGGTTAGGGTTAGGGTTAGGGTTAGGGTTAGGGTTAGGGTTAGGGTTAGGGTTAGGGTTAGGGTTAGG